>NC_091283.1:180021349-180023849 GCF_032444005.1 Ranitomeya imitator | reverse complement strand
ACAGGGCACACCTGTGAAGTGAAAATCATTCCGGTGACTACCTCTTGAAGCTGATCAAGAGAATGCCAAGAGTGTGTAAAGCAGTCATCAAAGCAAAAGGTGGCTACTTTGAAGAACCTAGAATATAAGACAATTTTAGTTGTTTCACACTTTTTTGTTAAATATATAATTCCACATGTGTTAATTCAAAGCTTTGATGCCTTCAGTGTGAATGTACAATTTTCATAGTCATGAAAATTACGCAAAATCTTTAAATGAGGTGTGTCCAAACATTTGGTCCGTATATATATATATATATATATATATATATATATATATATATATATTTGTCTAAGGGTTTTTCCGTCTGTCTGTCTGTCTTGGAAATCCCTGCTCTCTGATTGGTTGAGGCCGCCAGGCCTCGACCAATCAGAGACCGGCACAGCATCGACGTAGAAATCCCGCGTCTCTGATTGGTCGAGGCCGCCAGGCCTCGACCAATCAGCGACAGGCACAGCGACGATGATGTCATAAAGGACGTAGAAATCTTCCCTTCATCTCTAAACTCCTCGAACGCCTGGTCCACTCCCGTCTTACCCGCTATCTCTCAGATAACTCTCTTCTCGACCCTCTTCAATCTGGTTTCCGCTCTTTACACTCTACTGAAACTGCCCTCACTAAAGTCTCTAATGACCTACTAACAGCTAAATCTAATGGTCACTACTCCATGCTAATTCTCTTGGATCTCTCTGCAGCATTTGATACTGTGGATCATCAGCTCCTCCTCACTATGCTCCGCTCCATCGGCCTCAAGGACACCGTTCTCTCCTGGTTCTCCTCCTATCTCTCTGACCGATCCTTCACTGTATGTTTCGCTGGTTCCTCCTCCTCTCACCTTCCCCTTACTGTTGGGGTTCCTCAAGGATCAGTCCTAGGCCCCCTCCTCTTCTCTTTGTATACTGCCCCTATTGGACAAACAATCAGTAGATTTGGCTTCCAGTACCATCTCTATGCTGACGACACCCAACTATACACTTCTTCTCCTGATCTCACGCCTGCCTTATTAGAAAACACCAGTGATTGTCTTACCGCTGTCTCTAGCATCATGTCCTCCCTCTATCTGAAACTAAACCTGTCAAAAACTGAACTCCTCGTGTTTTCTCCCTCTACTAACCTACCTTTGCCTGACATTGCCATCTCCGTTTGCGGTTCCACCATTACTCCAAAGCAACATGCCCGCTGCCTTGGGGTCATCCTTGATTCTGACCTTTCATTCACCCCCCACATCCGATCACTGGCTCGCTCTTCTTACCTGCATCTCAAAAACATTTCTAGAATTCGCCCTTTTCTTACTTTCGACTCTGCAAAAACTCTTACTGTTTCACTTATTCATTCTCGTCTGGACT
Organism: Ranitomeya imitator; assembly: GCF_032444005.1. Lineage (NCBI taxonomy): Eukaryota > Metazoa > Chordata > Amphibia > Anura > Dendrobatidae > Ranitomeya > Ranitomeya imitator. The sequence goes on along the minus strand of NC_091283.1, from coordinate 180,022,464 downwards.
ATTGTAACTCTCTACTAATCGGCCTCCCTCTTACCAAACTCTCCCCGCTCCAATCTGTCCTGAATGCTGCTGCCAGGATCATATTCCTCACCAACCGTTACACCGATGCCTCTACCTTGTGCCAGTCATTACACTGGTTACCCATCCACTCAAGAATCCAGTACAAAACTACTACCCTCATCCACAAAGCACTCCATGGCTCAGCACCACCCTACATCTCCTCTCTGGTCTCAGTCTACCACCCTACCCGTGCCCTCCGCTCCGCTGATGACCTCAGGTTAGCATCCTCAATAATCAGAACCTCCCACTCCCGTCTCCAAGACTTTACACGTGCTGCGCCGATTCTTTGGAATGCACTACCTAGGATAATACGATTAATCCCCAATCCCCACAGTTTTAAGCGTGCCCTAAAAACTCATTTGTTCAGACTGGCCTACCGCCTCAATGCATTAACCTAACGATCCCTGTGTGGCCTATATTAAAAAAAAAAAAAAAATTAATTAACTGGTTCATGCAGCTTTACATGAACACCCAAGCCTTACACTATGGCTGGTCCGAATAACTATAGCAATTGTTACCATCCACCTCTCGTGTCTCCCCTTTTCCTCATAGTTTGTAAGCTTACGAGCAGGGCCCTCACTCCTCTTGGTATCTGTTTTGAACTGTATTTCTGTTATGCTGTAATGTCTATTGTATGTACAAGTCCCCTCTATAATTTGTAAAGCGCTGCGGAATATGTTGGCGCTATATAAATAAAAATTATTATTATTATTATTATTATATATATATATATATATATTTGTCTAAGGGTTTTTCCGTCTGTCTGTCTGTCTTGGAAATCCCTGCTCTCTGATTGGTTGAGGCCGCCAGGCCTCGACCAATCAGAGACCGGCACAGCATCGACGTAGAAATCCCGCGTCTCTGATTGGTCGAGGCCGCCAGGCCTCGACCAATCAGCGACAGGCACAGCGACGATGATGTCATAAAGGACGTAGAAATCCCACGTTTCTGATTCAGCGACGGGCACAGTATCGACGTAGATGTCATAATGGTTGCCATGGCAACGATGATCTCATAAAGGTTGCCTCGACCAATCAGCGACGGGCACAATCTGC